>NW_007361054.1:341326-350391 GCF_000149035.1 Colletotrichum graminicola M1.001
CAGTCAGAAATGGGGGGCAGGGGACGATTTACTCAATGCGCATATCCAGCTCCTTCTAGCTTCGCCGCAAGACCGGGAAATACTTGTCAGTACTTTAGGTGAGGTCGCATGAAGTCCACTAAACGCCATCCACATCCGGTTTAGATTCTCGGCTACCTTGTAATGCTCGGTAGAGGTGGATTGACACGTGGACGTCGACCTGGTATTTGTCGCCGGATATATAAAGTACTTTCGTCAACTCTATCGCAGAGTGCATCTACCATTCTTAGCTCGCCATACGCCGGTAGTCTGCAGTTACTTCTTAGTTATACTTTATAAAGTAGCTATAATTAGGTAGTATACTTACTTATCTAGTGCGCTTTCTTATGTTATATATTAATACCTATAGAAAAGTAAATTATATAACTATTATAAAGTATTTATAACCTAAGATAGATTATTATAATTAAATATTAAAGGTATAAACCAAATACTTAGCCTATAGTTAAAGACTATTAAGAATAAATATATTATAGCTTAATAATATATAAGCTATATTACCTTACTTAATAGATAAATAGTAAGTAGTAGTAGTATTTATATAAATAAGAAAGAAAAAATAAATAAATAACTTCTAAAAACAAAAGAACTATAGTATAAGTTATATAAAGATAAAAAAAGTAATTATAAGATAAAGTAATTACTACTAATTACAAAAGTAAGTACTTACTAGTATTTACTAAGCGCTTACCTTATACTAAGATAGTAATTACTTATAACTATTAGTTAAAAGAACTATTTAGAGAATAGCTAGGATTTATATATAAGTCAGCCTTAGATATAGTTAAGAATAGACTTCTATAGCTCTTTAGTAATTAACTTATAATATACTTTTTAAATATCTTTTAGGATCTAACTCTAGTAATTTAATTAATAAAAAGCTATATAAGTTTCTTTATAACCTTAGATATATACCTAATTCCTAAGTAATTAATAATATAATAGAAATAATAAATATTATTAACTAAGTATTAACTTTTACTTACTATTAGTAAAAGTCTTATTATTTAAAAACTAGTTATAACACTTTAATTACTTTTATTAAGTAAGTTAACCTAAATACTTACTTAAGAGTATTTTATAATATTTATAGTTAAAATAACGTTAACTTTTTCTAGCTTTAAAAAGAACCTTACTACCTTAGCTAGAAGCCTAAATAAGGAAATAAAAGATATTAAAACATCTAATAATAAAGTAGACTTTAGTTAAAGTATATATTATAAGGTTTAGTAATATATAAAGTAGAATAATAGTAATATAGCTTATATCTAAACAATAGTTAATAATATTAATAAGAAGCTAGATATTAAAAACCTTAAAGTTAGCTAACTATAAGATTTAATTTATAATACTATTATATAATTAAAAAGTAAAATAGGTAAAGCTAAAAGACTAAATAAAGAAGTTACTACTCTTTAAAGTACTATAAATATTATTTTTACTTTAGTTAAAAAACATAATAAGCTTAAACTTAACTTACTTAGAACTTATAATAAAACTAGTAAATAACTAAAAGAATTTTTAATTTAAGTCTACACCTATTAAACCTTTTATACTACTAACTTTAAGAGTAAGACTATATAAGTTATTTATATAAGAGCCTTTTTATAAAGAAAAGCGGTTTCATAGTCTAAACCTTATTTTAAAAACTTCTTAAGTATAATAATAACCTTACTAACTACTTTTATAAAATATAGAATATCTTTAAAAGTATAACTAGCTTTATAAAAGTCTTATAGTTATTATTTAAGACCTTAATAAGAAGTAATAAGCTAAGTAAGACCTAGCTAGCTTATAATAAACTAAGTTAACTTCTTATTATATAACTAAATTCTAATAACTAGTTACTTAACTTAATATTACTTAAGAGTTATTAATTCTACTTTTTACTAAGCACTTAAGAATAATATTAAGAGTAAACTAATTAAGATTACTAATTTACTTTAGAACTTCTTATTTTATACTAAACTTATTATTAAAACTAATATATAATATTTTAAATAATATAAAGAATAAAAAGAAACTTAATACCTTAGTTATTAAAATAGTAATCTTATATAACTATACAAGACATAATAATAAAACCCTCTTAAGTTAAGGACAAAGAAAAAGGTTATTAGATTAGATACTTAGACCTTAAGTATAAACTATTATATATGCTAGACTACACTAACTTAAACCTTATAATAAAGTATAAGGCTGTTATATAAGGCCTATCTTATAGTTAGAAGAGATAGTTATAAATAATAAATCTTTAGTTTACCTTATATTTATTTACCCCCTTATATATAAGGGACTCTTATAAATAGAAAAAAGTCTTTTTAACACTAATTAGTAGTTACTTAGGTAATTATATATAAATTACTTTATATAACTATAGATTAGTAAGACTAAAGAGATAATTTATAGCTTATATAAAGAACTAGTTTATATAGTGTCTAACTATAGAGAGGCTAAAAAACTACTCTTTATAATAACTAATTATACTACTACCCTGATATAAAATAGAACAGGGAAGACTATAAAACCTCTATATATATATAATAAGCTAGTAGTGTACTGCCTTAAGTATATTATAATTATTAAGAAGACGTTATTTAATTTAAAGTAACTACGAATAGATTAAACTAATAACAAGAGGAATTTATATCTAAAGAATATATCTTTATATATAAAAATATATTAGAAGGTAGTAGTATTCTTATTATAACCTAGAGATCTTAAATAGCACTCTAATTCTAGACTAAGGACTAGGACCTTATTAGTAACCTATCTTACAAGAAACTTACTATATACCTAGTCTATAAAATCTACTAAATTATCTATGTAAACCTAGAATAACGCCTACTTAAAAGCATTATATAAACAGACTTTAAGAACTAGACTATCTACTATTAAAGTAAGGTTTATTAGTTATAGTTCTAAGAATTGTTTAGATAAATTAGTAAAAAAGGTGTTTATATAAATAATAATCTAGTAAATAAACATAAAAAAGTTATTAACCCTTTAGAATAACTTTAAGAAAATATTAAAGGGGTATTAAGTTCTTATATAGAGAATATACTAATAATAACTATTAGAAACCCTAAGATAATCCTACTATAGGATTCTACTAAGATACTAGTAAATCTAATTAAACTTTAGGATACACTAGTAGTTAAAGAGAGTAAGAGATCTACTATATAAATAATACCACTAGGTAAGAAGTTTATATAAGAGGTTAAAAGCTTCCCTAAATCCTAAAGCTATAACACACTAACACTAAATCTATAAAAAATATTTATAACCTTCTATCTATCAGGAGAGTATAAAATAGACCTTATAAGCCTTATATAATTATAGTCTTTTAAAAAGGATATAAAAAAGATAAGAACTACACTAGAAAACTATATAATATACTATATAATAAGGCTAAAGTGTTTATTAGTTTTTACTAATATCTTTATATTATAAAAGATTAATACTATACTATATTTCTAGATATTCTTGCTAATTATATAAAGCAGTTCTATTTATATTATATTAGCCCAATATAAAGATAAGATAGAGTATATAATATAGTAGATATATATTTTAGTATAAGTATTAATTATAGCCTATACTAAATAGATTAGACTACTATATCTCTCATAAGTTAAAAAGGAGAACCTAGATAAGACCCTTATAAAGGTACTAGAAGCACTTCTTAATAAGCTACCTCTTATATAATAAGCCCTTAGATCTAGATTCTAAGAGAAAAAATACTTTATACGTAAGTTACTTAAGCTTACTAAGGTGTACTAGAACTTAAGATAACTCTTAGTAATCTTAAGTTATATTATATATATAAAGAATTCTTCTTAAATCTATAGGTATTTTTATAGGTAGCCCTAGATAAAAAGATAACTTTACATAATATATACTATATAGACAGGAGACCTATATCTAACTATAATAAAAGCTAGTAATAACGCTTATATAATAAAAGACTACTATATTAATTACCTTATAAGGGTAAAGGCTTTTAAGATAATATACTAAAGCTATATTATATAAATACACCTAAGAAATATTTTATATACTAAAAAGAAGGATACTAGTCTACTAATTATTTAGATAAAGAATATAATTATATAAAGAATTAATATCTTTAACTCTATAACCTATTTAATTAGGAGCTATATAAAGATTTCTTTATATACCTCTAGAGGTAGAAAAGAAAGACCTTATAAAAGAGAAAGAAGATATATTATTATTAGAATCACTAGGCTTAGTAATATAGTTAACTAGACGTATTAATAGGTAATTAATAAATAATAGGGGTATATAGTAGTTCTGAATTATACGTAAAGAAGAGAAACTATCTATAGGTGTTACGCAGCAAAATCGCTAGGTAATACCCTATAGATCCCCTAGTAGCTCTATAGTTAATTAGCTATAGTTTCTTTTTTAAGCAGCACCAGAGATGCCTAGGATAGCGTCGTTTAAATTACCATGCGAGATGGGCCGATTCTGGGACTGCTCGGACGCCTGAAATCCGGAATAGAGCTAAGAAATGAGTAGCCTTAGACGTGGCAAGACTACACAATTTCGTCAAGGTATAGCCGTTGATTGATCAACAATCGTGACGTGCGTGCAGTGCGTAAGATACGCATGCTAGCAGGAGTGCCAGACTTAATCTATTATATCTTATAGATCTTATATAATTTTATATAACTAGTAAAGCGCTATAATATTAATTATAAGTTACTTCTTCTTAGTAGTACTAAGCTTTATAAGGCACTTATATAGAGAGTATAAGTTAGTATAAAGAATTATTAGGATTTATAGTAGCTTAAGATAGTTAGTAATTATTATAAGTATAGTACTAATTATATAAGTAACGTAAGTACTAATAACTATACTGTAGGCCTTAAAGGCTAATATACTATATATAACTTTTTCTATACTTTATTAAGCTAAAGTAAGTACTATTAGTAGTAAGTATAAGTTTCTTATTATTAGTAGTAGGTTATATAACGTTACTTTTATTAGTAAGTATAATCATAAGGTAAGTTATAAGGTAAAGTTATTATTATTTATAAATAAGCTATTAATGAATATAAATAGCTTTATAGTTATAAGGCTAATTAGCTAAAAAGGGAGGCTATAGTTAAGGTAACTTATTTACTATTTAATTTAGTAATTAAGGGCCTTAATCTCCTTCTTTATAGGCTCTTAGTATTATATAGCTACTAAATTGTTAAAGTAAGCCTTAGTTTAGTAAATTAATATAACATACAACTTATAGGCCTTTTACTAGATAGAATCCTACTTAGTAGTAAGTAAATTTATATTAACAGGCTAAAGCTTTTTACCTTAATCCTTTTAGTAGAAATCTATTTTACTATTATAGCTAAGAGAAAGCACGCTACTATTAAAGGTAATAAAATTATTAATAGTTAATAGTTACTTAGGTTTTATAGTAAAGGTTACCTTCTTAAGCTTCTTCTCCTCTTAAGTAGATAATTTATTATTTATAAAGCTAATTATTTTATCTATTTATATACTTATAATACTAAATATCTTATTATTAGGTAATAAAATTAATAAATAGAGGTTAAAGGGTAGTAAATCTATCTAAAGATTCTCTTTATAGTAGTAATTATATATAGCCTACTAGTAGGTGCCTACTTTAGTAATACTATATAGTAGTTTTATTATCTTTATAATAAAGTTACTAAGGTAAAAATAGTAGATCTATATAGGAAGTCTTATAAAAATAACGTAGTTAAGTAGTGTTATAAATTAAGTATATACCTCAGTAATACTATATAATTAGAGGTAAAATCTATATTATAAGAGTAAAAAAGTAAAAGTTAAGATTAGTTACTAGGCTATTTATTAGATAGTAAGTAACTATATGAGGATTATTTTCTTACTATTATTGGTATAGCCTTAAATTACTAACTATAATTTCTTATATATTTACTTATTATTCCTTTTTACTTTATATACTATATATAACTTAAATATCTATATATTAATATATATATTCTTATTATAAGTAATAATATAAAATACACTATAGTTAATAAAGGCCTTTATCTCTACCTTATTATATTTTTTAAAAGGCTTACTAAGTGTAGTAATAATACCTTTTTTATATAGTTTAATAGTAAGTATATAGTTAGCTTCCTTCTTAATAGTAAGGTTTATATTAAGGATATTAATAGTAAGGTATATCTTATAAAATAAGGTAGTAATTAGGTTCTTTTATAGGTAGCTACGCCCTTACTATAGGGGGGGCGTATTATTAATAATAATAGTATTATATGTTTTCTTTATAGGTTTACTAATTACTTTAGGCTTTTCTTCTTATACCTATATAGGATTATTACCTCTTTTAGCTATTACTAGTAGTAGTAGTAGTTAAGCTTCTTCTTACGCTATATAGTATAGCTTTACTATAGTAATATAAAGATTATATAGTCTAAAAGGTAGTTTAATAGTATAAGTAATACTATTATTAGTAAGTAAGTAAAACAGGCCTTACTAGCTGTCTTTCTTATACTATATATAGATAAGTAATTAAAGTAGTAGTGCTATAGTGCTTATTATATTTTAGCTATAATATATTACTAGTGTACTATATACGTATTATTTTATATATATTTACTATACTATATTTATAGCCTTTTCTACTACTTTAGCTTGTTATATAGTAGAAGGGGTAGGTAATAAACTATTTATAATATAGGGGTATATACTAAAGATAAGTAAGGTTAGTATAAGGCTATTTAGGCTAGTAGTATTATTAATAGCTTTAATAGCTAATTAAAAGGCAACTTTAGGTTTATAATTACTATCTATATGAAGAATCTTATACGTATAGTAAAAGGTAGCGTAATATTACTTAACCTTACTAAAAGATTAATAGGCCTTAATAAGCACCTTATTTACCTTAATAAATAATATATAGGCAGCGCTTTTAAATTTAGTAATATAAAAACTTAGGCTAGTATTAGTTATAATCTAATTAAGCAGGCTAAAATATATATTAATCTAGTATATCTATAGTGCCCCCTATATATACTTTATAGTAACTAAATATAAGAATCTTATTATATTAAATATAGTAGCTAAGTTAACTATATAAAGTATAGGCTTATTACTATCTAGATATATTATATTAATAATAATTCTATATTAAAACTTTTAGTTATAACGTAATATAAATTTAAAGTAACTAGGCGCCTTTACGTTAAGTTAGTAGAAATAGTAGTATTTATTAATCTCTTTAAGTATAGTAAGGGAGGTTGTTTTACTTACTTATTTAAGAAGCTTATAAAGGTAATTTACTAAAGGATAGCTAAACTAGTAGTAAATCTAGTATAACTTACTGTTAGTTAGGTGTTACTTTATAATAGTACTCTCTAGTAGATCTAGAAGTATTTATATATAGCCTTACTTTTAGGTAATAGGTATAATAATCTAATCCTTAATAAGCTAGTTAGTAAGGTTATTAAATTTTACACTATAATAATTTATATTTTATAAGTAAAAAAGAAATAGTATATTACTTATTATTATATAGATAATAAGCTTACTAATTAGTATAAGTATATAGATTATACTAAGGGATTTATAGTAATCCTTACTACTAAAGTAATTTATTACTTCTTTTGTGCGTATAGTATCTAGTAAACTCTCCTCACTAAGGTGTTTTTTAAGGGTGTAGTACTACTATTAGCTAGCTATAAATACCTTAGCTATACTAGTGTTAAGTATAATACCTTAAAAAGGTAATATAAAGTAATAGGTATTAAATATAAAGATATTACTACTTTTTATAGCTATATTAGGTAGTACCTCTTTATATAAATCTTTATAGGTTATAGTATAAAAGGTTACTTAGTTATATAGCTTTTTATAGATTAATAGTCTATTAATTAACTACTTACTAAAGTATATAGTTATAGTATAAAACGTAGTAAATTTATAGTTCTTACTATTTAATAAGTAGATTCTACTATTATTACTTACTTCTTTAAGATAAAGTAGTTTATTACCTTTATAATTAATAAGAAAGTAACTAAAGGTAGTCTATAAAGCCTTTATAAAGTAGGTCCTTTTATACTATATAAAGGAGGATTATTACTTCTTTTTAGTATACTTAGTTAACTAATAGCCTAATTTACTATAACTAAAGTACTTCTTTAATAAATTACTACTATATAGTGCCTTTTTATAGGCTGCTTATAAAAGGCCTTATAAGTAGCTTTACTATCTCTAGGGGTCTGCCTTATAGTTATATTAGCTATTATACCTATAGTTAACTTAATATTAATTATTACTATAATTATTATTATTAGGTAAGTACTATAACTACAGATTATAGTAAAGAAGTAAATTTACTATATTACTATATAATTATATATAAAGGCTACTAAATATAAGAAGTAGATTAAGAATAGTAATAAAGTATTTAGGTATACTATAGTAGTAAGTAAGTAGCTACTTATAGTATTCTTTATTATAAGGAGTACTATTATAAGTAGTTACTTATACTAGCTGGGTAATTTATATAATAAGTACGTTAAGAACCTTAAGCTTACTCTTACTAGCGTTTTCTTTAGTAATTAAATTAAAAGAGGGATAGTGAAGCTTAGTAAAGTATAAAAGATATACTTTATTACCTTTAAAACGTTATTTAAGCTTTACTATTATTATATTAAAATTATTAGAATAACTAAGTAATAAGGTTATATAATACTTATATAGCTCCCCTTTAAGTATTACTATTACTACTATACTATAAAAGCTTTATAGTATACCTATATAGATATAAAGGTTATAAAAAAAAGGTAACTTTAAGTTAATAGTTTTATATAGTCTACTACTATATATTAAACCTAGATTATTAGTATAGAACTTTATTAAGTCTATTAATTACTTATTATAACCTAATAAGTTATAAGCTATATTACCCTACCTAACAGGCAGATAGTAGGTAGTAGTAGTATTTATATAAATAGAAAATAAGGAATAGACAGATAACTTTTTAA